>NC_083617.1:29972373-29977373 GCF_963584025.1 Labrus mixtus
AGCTTTACTGACAGTATCAGCTCATTGGTAGTTTTGTATGGTTCTTGTTAACTCTCAAGGCCGCCCTAATATTACTTTCAGAATCAATAAAATCAAAACACCCAGTTACACACCTGCAGTTGTCCCACTGCTGCAGGAACAATATTACAATAGAAGCGATGCAAATGTAAGCACGACACACAGAGCTATATAACTGCATTGATCATTTAAATGTCCAGACACACTGACAGGATCAGTCAGAATCTGATGTTAACAAATTAAATGTGTTTTCTAATAATCAAAAAGGTCCCACACAGTCAGTGGAGGTTTAAACAGTGAAATAGTTTGAGCCATTATTCTGAGCTCCATCATTACTGTCTTTTATCTTCGATGCTGAATGTTAATCCGTCCTCTCTGAAGAGTTTCCTCTGTCCTGTCAAGTTGGAACGGTTTAAAACTGTTTTCAGTTTTGCTGCTTAAATATCTTATGATGTGCTGCATTGACATCACTGCACCAATTGAAACATTTATAATGAATAAATAAATAAATAAGCTGGAAGCTGGCCTCCTCAAACAACATTCCTGCCACACAAAAAAACTTCAAGCTATGAGGGTCAAGTGTGAATAACAATTTTGGAAGATTTCAGGCAAAGCTTATCATGAAATTTTCTAGAAATTCTCCGAGGTGCATGTGTGAAAACAGCTAAAAATCTAAAATAAATCAATTCTAACTTCCTGCTCATCAGTAAACAGCAGAAGGACTCAGTAAAAGATTCTTTGGTGACATTTTCCTGAGAAAATGGTGGAGACTAAAGTCAGATTATATTCACACATTTTGACAATCTGAGTCCATCCAGCAGATCCCAGGTCAGATCTTTGTCCCTCAGTGAACTCAACGAGCTTTTTAAAGATCACACACACACATGTGAAACCTGACCAGCTGACACTAACTCCGACCTGTCAGTCCTTGAGGTTGGAGTTTCCTGATCCTCCTGTACCAGACAGGAAGTCTACTTGTGTGTATTCTCACAGCTTTGTGAAATAAACAACAAACCAGTGTGGCACAGTGGGTGCCAATAAAGACATGGGTTATTCAGAACCAGACTGTAAATATGGTTCTTTAAGCTGTCAATTGAATGGCCTTGTTTGAACAGACATTTGCTGCCAGCCTCAAGTGGACACATATTTTTATTTTTTTTGGACTTCAGTTTTGGCTTCAGTTTTCAAAACCAGAGATTGCTGCTTGATTCATACAGACTATTTGATTTCGAATAACCTCTGAATAAAGTCAGGAAATAATTTATTTTGTGCTTTGTAGCTGTACAATCTAAAAGAAAAGGAAAGAAAGTTGAAAATGTGTCATGGTAAACTGAGCTGGTTAAGACTCATCTGTGGAAAACTTGAAAAAGAAAGGATTCTCAGTTGTGGAACAGGAAGTTCAGTATTTACCATCTAAAAGAAGGCCTTTCATTTTACAGGCTCTTATATTGCTGCTTGGCATATTACCTTCTGAAAAAAAAAGGTAAGCAGAGAAGTTCACTATTGTAGTTTAGTTGAGGCTCTAATGGAGTTTTTTTTCCATTCCTCCAGGATCTCATAGCAACATAAACAAAGAGCATTGTGTAAAGGAGAAGAAAGTCTTTGAATGACAGATCTGGGGCCTGTACTATGAAGCGAGTTCAGCATACTCTGGATCTCTTTTCCTGATCTGGCTTCACTAACCCTGACAAAGAGGAACACAGTAAGTGGTCACATGACACTGGTTATCAACTAATCCAGACTAAAATCAGCAAAGCTGAATTTGAAAAAGTGCAAGAAGAACTGGCAGGAAAAGAAAAATAGATGCGCGTGACTGAAGGCTCATAATATCTCTTCCCTATTGTTAGTGCATCTTACAATTTGTTGCTTAATTCTTGTGGCATGTTTGACAGTTTGAGATGTATATATTACAGCTGGTAACAACAGAACATTGTGGAGCTAATAAAAATGTATATTTAAATAAAACACAAAGCCATAAGTAGGCTGTGTATTTTACATCTGAACACAAAGTACAAAGCTCTGGTGCTTTTTCAGTCTCTGTTCAGGGAGGATATAAGCAAAGATATCCTATGTAAAAACATACATAGTATATTGTCGGTGTCTCTCCCTCCTCTCTTCTCTCAATCAGCTCACAGAGCTCTCAGACCAACCGATTTGATTGGTCAGTAAGCTGAGTTTCATTCAGGTTGATCTCTTATCCTGCTCGGAAGCAGGTTCTGTGTTCAGCATTTTGTGGTTCCCCGATAAGAAGTGAACCACCTTTGTAGACCTGAAAATCTAGAGTGTGTGTGTGTGTGTGTGTGTGTGTGTGTGTGTGTGTTGGAGCAGAGCCAGAGACTGTATTTCCCAGATCCTGTTCACTTCCTCTCGGGGATCTCAGCTGTTCATAATGGACTTATTAGAGCCAGTGCCAAGCAGCTGCTCTTCTTCTTTTTCCTCTTCTGCTTCGTTTGTATCTTTTATATTCTTGTCTTTAGTAGCTGCTGTGATGCAACAAACATTGCAGACCATATCCAACAATGAAGTAATATCAAATCAAATCAAACCAAACTTTTGGTCTCCAAAAGCTAAAGAAGAAAACATCTGGCTCTTTAGCTGCCAGATGATCCGCTATACCCATTAGGCAGTCACTAAAGCTGTTTTTCAGAGTTGCTTGTTCAAATACACACCATAACAGCTGGAGACTATCCCTGATGGATAGTAAAGGGAGGAGATCAGGAGGCAGTAGGTGACATTAAAAGAGCCACTCAGAAGTACCAGCTGAAGCAACAGAGTCCAACACTATAATGAAGTGTATCAACATATATATCAACTAAGGAGCAGGGAAGAACATACTGCCCATCTGTAAACATATTAAGCAGTTTCATTTTGGCATAGAGATCACACCAGAAGCCCATCACTTAATTCCACATGGCCACAATTTTACTGAATGTGTTTTCACAGCAGCTCACATTCAACTCATTTTCATGAGGGAAAGTTTCTAGGGCAGCAAAAAAATCTGGGTAAAGTCAGAGTGACAAATGTGTCTCTTTGCGTTCACATGCAGCTTGTCTGTAAACTTGAGGAGCTTTCAGGAGTTTTGCGCATGTGTAAAAGCACCATAACTCAGTCTACCCCCTGCTTAGCAGGTAGTGCGCATTGAAAACATTGTGAGAGCCTTAGAATGAACCAGCACAATTAAAAACTACCTGAAACTCACAGTAAAGCTCCTGAAAGTAGAAAATAGCTGCATATTCAGATGACCATTTACCACCAGAAACACCAACAAACTCTTCACACAAAGTTACTCTTCCTTTAAATGAGTGACGTTGGTTGACTCTCTGACACACTGAGCACAGCTTCATGTGTTTGGACCATGAGAGGAAACCCAGAGAGAAAAGCAGCAACAGACTCAGAGTTTTCACTTTTGTTGGAGCAAAGCTTCCATTGCTTTCAGTTTTTGTTCTAAGCTAAGGTAGGCTAAGCTTAACAGGTAGTTGAAAACCAAAGGTTTCCATGAATCCTCAGAAGCCTCATTAGTGTAAGCACCTGGACGTGCTGTGGCAAGGTGTTTAAATCATGTGATATCTTCCAGCTTCCTGTTCCTACCTGCTGCTTCCTGTTTTTATTTCCTCCTTCTTCTTCTGCTGATTTGATCTCTTCACATCTCCTCTTAGTCTCTCCTGTCAGCTCTTCATGTTTTGTTGTTTTCCCGTCGTAGTAAGTCTCTTGTTTTTCCTTCTGCTCCAAGCTTTGGTCTGTTCAGCCTGTTGCTGTAGCGACGGACCTTCAGGTTGCTCTGCCCACGCGCTCGACTGGCAGGCGGCGGGAAATAACGAGCAGGATCATTTTTCCAAAGATTACTGCGACGAACACAACCTTCGCAAAGACAGGAACTAACATGCCTGGAATACTTATTGTGTATCTGTATGTGTGTGTGTGTGTGTGTGTGTGTGTGTGTGTGTGTGTGTGTTTGAATTCTTTTCTTTCAGTGTGTTTGCTTGAGAAAGAAAAGAATGAGGGGAGTGTGTGCGTTTGAGAATGGATAGCAACAGGTGGCCAATTTAATGCTTCAACATACAGCTCACAAACACACACACATGCACACACACACACACACACACACACACACACACACACACACACACACACACACACACAATATATGTCTTTTTGCATTCTTGAGAAATGCATCAGATACTCTTAGGAATAAATCCTCAAACAAAGTGAGAGCAAAAGTTTATATGAAAAACACATAAACAACATGGTTCAACATTCTCAAAAGCCAAGTACTGTTCTCACATGTCTATCTACCACATTTTGATGAAAATGCCTAAACTTTGAATTAAGTAACTTTCAAATTCAGGTCTTTAACTTTTTACAGTGTAGAATCAGTAGTTTCAGGTAAAATATCTGAATACTTAATCCACAACAAAGATGTCTGAAGGAAGTTTTCTATTGTCAAAGGCACAAATACACAAAAATTGAGCTTGAGCACCTGTTGCACTGTGTAGAGAAAGTGTTCTTTCAAATAAATAACGTCCTATTTGCACACAGCCTGGCCTAACAAACAGACATATTTGGTTAAATAAGAATATGAGGTCGGGAGACGTGATCCAGGCTAGCGCAGCTCCCTCTCCTCAATCCTCTCCATGCTGAAGCACATCTACACTCCGTCAGTGTGATGATGAGTTATATATATATATATATATATATATATATATATAAGACACAGAGATCAGGTATGTGGAGAAAGTATGATCATAACTGTTGTGCGTTTTCATTTCATATAAATGGGCTTAAGGAAAAAAAAGAAAAGCCTCACACTATTTGGCAGGAAGAGTATATCTTTGAATTATTTAGCAGTTTAAAATGTGCCTGCCAACACCTCTCGTTAGCATTGATAAATGATGCTAATGTGAAGTTAGGAATCTGTGGAATATGGATGGTGGAGTTAATGTGTCCCTAAAAGTAGACTAAATAAAGTATTAAATGAATACAGT
>NC_083617.1:29982373-29992373 GCF_963584025.1 Labrus mixtus
GTCAACACATCTATGTTCAATCATTATTAACGGTGAACATTAACCTGATACAAGATGGAAAGGGCAGAATAAAGAGAGAGAAGAGACCCCTGTGTGTCAGTATGTTCCTGAGCTTTTATTATGAAGGCCTGGTATTTATAGACTGACTTTTACAGACCGCTGAAGCTGAATGAGGGTGTTTGATCCCGACAGAGCAAGTCAGCGTGACTCTGTGTCAGGAGCAGCAGCTCTGAAGGATTACAGAGAAATAAAGAAACCATGCTGGTCTCTACTTTCAGAACATCAGAGCCATGACAAATGAAACACAGTGGTGCACAGATTTCACTGGAAGCCATAAGTTTGTGGTGAACAAAGTCAAAAGTATGCTACATTTACTTGAGCCTATAATTTAGTTTTTACAGTAAGTATGATGGTCTTATACTTTTACTCCACTCTCTCAAAGGAGAATATGGTCGTTTTTGCCTTTTCATTCATTTCTTAATATTGGAATGTGAGCTATTCCTTTTTAATCTAGTCAGACAGTTTTATTTTTAAAATGTCATCTTGCTAAGTATTCACCAAAGAGGTGTGATTTTTTTTTTCTTGACCAGATAACCTCAGTGTGATCCTAACAGCCGTGCTAACGAGACACCATGGAAATCCCACAAACAAGACGAGCAACGTTCATCATCCAAAAGCACAGCGATGTGAGGCAGAAGAGGCTGTCAGCAGGTGGATTAATGCTCAGTAAGAAAACAATCTGACAGATGAACTCAACTCAAAGAGACCTCATTAAAGTGCTGCCAGCTAAAGATTTCACACCCTGCAGTGCTGCCTTTTACTTTAGTTAAAGAATAAATACCACGCTGTAAAAACACTCTGTTACAAGTAAATGTTAAATGGACTTGAGCTTGTATATTTCTTTTCTAGTCTTCTGACTACTCAAAGCTCTTTTACACCGCAGGTCACACCTACACATTCACACACTGATGAGGCTGTTATTTAAAGTGACCATCAGAAGTAACTAATCACAGTCACACACGGCCATCAAAGCAGCGGGAGCAACTTGGTTAAGTGTCTCACCCAAGGACACATGGGCAATGTGGCTGCAGGAGCTGGGGATCGAACCCCTAACCTTCTGGTTGAGAGACGGCCGACTCTACCAGTGAACCACAGCCGCCCCAAAACTAAAAGTCCAGGTTTTAAATCTAACTTCAGCTAAAGCACATAGGCTTAGCATAATCAGCAAGATGTATTTTAAGTTTTAAATGTACAAAAAGAAAAATCTACTTTAATACATTCTATCACTAACTCGTTATAACTTGAGCATGTGTGGCTGTAAAATCTGGATTTCACTGTTGAGGTAGTTGAGGTGGAGCTTATTTTGAACAATTTTGGATAAAGAGAGATCATTTTGATGATGGATTATTTAAAATACTGACACATTTTGTAAAAGTTAGTGAATCTCACACTGAATTGAAATAAATTAAAGAGTTCTTACCTTGACCTCACAGCTTCTTGCGTAAATGTGACAATCCTCATTCGGTCAACACACGCTCATCAACATAGAAACACACTCACACACTGCCACACACTCTTCTCCTCTTCACGTTATGTACAGAGTGTGTGTTTGTGTTTGAAGCTGCATACGAACAACAAGGAGAGCCTTCCCCCCATCTGTCCTCCACAAGTCTTCCCTGCTCATTTAACACACTCCCTCTCTGCAGGGTCTGAGCCCCCTCCCCCCCACAGACACACACTCAGAACACCCCCTCCAACACACACACACATAAATATATATAAACTTGCAGTTTGAGTAGCGGGTTGTGTGTATGTGTGTATAGAAGGAGCCGGCCAGTCTCCTGTTGTTTGTCAGATAAAAGTGGTGTTAAATTGAACTCAGTCAGTCAACCTAACACACAACAACACTGTGTGTGTTTTCAATGAGGCTTCATCTTCACAGTCAGGTGTTAATAAGTGTTGATTGAACTCATAAACACTTTGAAAGTCGCTTTTAACACTGTGCACAGATGAAGTGAAATCTATCTGATGCTGCCTTTGAAAACAACTATAATAATCAAACTAAAAACGGTATAATTTCAGTTTTCATCTATCCTGTTTGCTCATCTTTAAACTATCACACAAAACAGAATCAAAACACCAAGGAGGCCCGGATGAGTTAAGGTCAAAATATTTTCCAGACTTAGAAGAGTCCGCCCCAAAATATCTTAACAACAAAGACTAGTTTGGCTCAAAATATCCTCCCTTGAAAAATAAGTTACAGACAAATATCCAGAAGAGAATGTCAGAGTCAACACATCAGATGAAAACAAGTCAGAGAATAAGTGTAACATGATGAGATTGATGTATGCTGGTTGGATCACTCTGCTAATGAGAAAAAGTATGATGGACACAGATTTCATCCACTTAAGAGCAACACCACTTCCTTGTTCTCATCACATGCTACTGAGATAAACCATCAAAGGATGACTCTCAAGGCTGCATGAACTGAAACTTGTTTTAAACGCTGATAAGAACAAGCTTATGTTTTTTACCAGATCAAAGACCAGGTCATAAAATGTTCCTGTGCTTTCTTCAGTTGATGGAAAGGAGATTGAGGTTGTACACTGTTACAAATACCTGGGTATATTAACTGATTACTCCCTTCATTTTAAACCACATGTACTGTGTCTAGTGAAAAAGCTGAGGCTAAAACTGGTTTGATACAGCCTACCATGCATCTTTCAGGTTTCATTACAAACTTTAGAGCTCTGACTCACCATTGTGAGTTGTACTCTCGGGTCGGATGGCCCGCTTTGGCGACCAGTAGGCTCATACACTGGTACACCTTTATATACAAAGTCTGCTTCCTCACTCTGTGTTTTTATCATGCAGAGAAGTACCGGACAGTATTCTTTGTGTTCTCAGGACCTCTTTATGCTCTCTGTCCCAAACGCTTGGACAGAAATTGGGAGAAGGGCTTTTGGGTACTCTGCACTCTCAGCCTGGAATCTGTTGCAGAATGACTTAAAGCTCAAGGAGCTGGTGTCCTTAAATGTTTTTAAATCTAAAATGAAAGACATGGAAGCAGATTCTATAGGATGTCGATGTTTTAGCTCGGCTGTTTGAACAACTGATTCCCAGATATGACTCATAGATGGTTCTATTTTAATCCAAAATGTTGTGTTTTGTAAATTGTACTTTGTCTCTCTTTGTGTGTCCGTCTGTAACTTTGTGTTTTTGCTGCTGCCTGTCTTGGCCAGGTCTACCTTGAAAAATAGGTTTTTAATCTCAATGGGACCAACCTGGTTAAATAAAAGTTAAATAAAAAAATAAATAAAATAAGGCAAAACGAGCTACAACCTCTGGGGTTGAATATTGAAGCCAATGTGGAAGCGCAAAAATGTGCAGTGCCTGACTGCAAAAGATTGGACAACGCTTTTTTGTCTTCTGAACTCTCAAAGCACTTTTCCACCACATGTTTCATCCAATCAAAACACATTCACACACTGATGGCAGAGGCTGCCCATCAGTACTTTTCTATTCACACGTTCACTCGCCACTGCCCAAGGACACCTCGACAGGAGAAGGGGATTGAACTCCTGACTTTGTATAGAGATGACCCACTCTACCACTGGGCCACAGGCATGCACCCTTAGGAATGCACATTAGGTCCAAATTAAAATGCCCATTTTACAGCAGAAATAAACATGTTTACAGATTCAAAAAATTATTTGATTTGAATAGCAAGACAAGGCCTCTCTGCTTCACGTTTCGGTCTTGTGCACACTGTCGAGGTTCTGATCCGTGTAGCATTCTGCTCACTATACATTAAGCCTGCTTATTACACAGATACTTCATTAAAATATCAATAATTTGACACAAGATATTGATTTGGAAGTTATTTGAATGACTGAGGTGGCTGCTGTATGACAGAAGCTCTACCACTCTGCCTGTCTCTAGAGTGATCAAACGTGAGGTCAGAATCCAATCGGGGTGTAACTAATAACAAATACTCAAGTTTCTGTAATTAAGTAGCTTTTTGTGGTACTTGCACTTTGGTATATTTTCAAGTCTGTACTTTTACTCCTATTAAGTACTGAAAATCCAAAATCCTGCACACTACTCTTGCTCTGCATCATAAATTTATTAGAAAAAAAATCAGCTTTCAGTCCCTCTGTTTTTTTTCTGTTCTAGTGTCAGTCAAATTTGTATTTTGATTTGTGTGTTTGCCTTCATACAGTATATGTTAATATTGTGGTGAAATGAGACACTTCTAATAAGGCTAAATGCAAACGGGGCATTGGGAATGAGATGGGCTGGTTGGTAGAAGTGATTGTGAGCACTGAACAGAAAAGCACAGGAGTTGGAAGTAATTTAGACTGAAGATTTGGAGAAGCAGAAACCTCTTGGACTGAACGTCTGCTGTTGATGCATGAAAAAATAACGGTTGAAAATGAACTAATACTCAGTATTACTACTGAATAGTTTTGAGAAGAATACTTTGTACTTTTAATTAAGTTTATGTTCTTATGCCAGTACTGTTACCTGTAATTGTTTAAAACATTAGTAATGTAACAGTACATGTAATTCAGTACTTTTTCAGCTCTGAACCTAGGTTTTGTTTCTGAAACTACGTCCATGTTTTATACAGTGTACAAGGCAAATGTAAGGAAAATCACAGAGGTAGATTCAACAATATTTCATTCAAAGTTACAAGATGCAGCAGTTTTATATGCAGAGGTGTCAAGTAACCAGTACTTTTACACTTTTACTTGAGTAAAAAGCTTGAGTTGATACTTCAACTTCTACAGAAGTCTTTTTAAACCCTAGTATCTATACTTCTACCTCAGTAATGAATGTGAATACTTTTGACACCTCTGTATATATGTAAACAAATAAATGATTGCCCCTTCAAACTCTGATATGTAAATGTGTTTTGAAGATATGAGGCCTCGTTCTTTTCTTACAAGTTGCCATAGCATGCAGCAGCTTCCATGCCTCGAGCCCTGCAGCAGTCAGGTGTGCTGCCTCATCAGTGCCAGCCGACGAGTTCAAGAAATGTCTAAAAAATTATAAATGTTGTTGGAGTCCACTTTAAAATTAAAATAAAATGTCCTCAGTTCCTGGAGTAATGTTAATTTATCTGTCAAATATATATAAATAAATTATTATCAGAATATTTTTTGCGTCAAAATAAAGTTTTCTTCCTTTAAAACGTTTCATATGTTTAATGACTCATTATGTACTAAAGGGCGTTTATTAATATTGTCCTACTAATTAAAAAGCTTTGTTGAAGCTAACGGTCGAGTCAAATTCATCCAAACTTTATGTCCTGCCTTCTATCTTGTGATTGGTTCTATCCTGAATCAGTTTGACAGTAGTTAGATACTCTCAAAGTTCTGTTTCATGGGGACTTTACCTTTTGTGCCTTTATTTAGAGATAGGACAGTGGACAGTCAGAAATCGGAGAGAGATAGAGAGAAAGAGAGAGAGAGAGAGAATGGGGACTGACGTAGGTGCCACAAATTGGACTGGAACATGGGCCGGGCTGTCTGCTTGCAGGACCACAGCCTCAGCACATGAGATGCATGGCGCCCCCAGCTTCACATTTATAAGTTATATGTACCAAGAGGAGATGAGTCACAAAAACAAGTTAAAATCTAATTAGCCAGAAACATCTATCAAAGAGGAGTCAGCGTTAAAACATAAACACAACGTGGACAAATCAAAGTCAAAACAGCAAAGAGATTTAGAAGAGTGGCAGTCAAGTGGTACACAGGTGATGCAGGAACAAGACCACCCATCAGGCAAAAACAAGTCAAAATCAAAAACCCAATCAGAGAAAGACTAGTCAGAGTTACAGGACCCAGGAGGTATGAGTCATAGTCAAAACATCCACAAGACACAAAATAATCTGAATCCTGAAAACAGAAAAAGAGTCAGATACCAAAACTCGTAAAAGAGAAAAACTCTCATCAGCCTAAATCAACTCCCAGAGACGAGACTGAGACTCAGTCATTATTTGTGCCTCTGTGGATAAAACTTGTTTTTTTCCCACTGAATTCTTTCTGCATGCAGAATGATTGTTCGTTGCAGAGGAGACTCTTTCTTGCTTCTTCTGCCTCCTTTTTATTGACAGCCATGCAGAATGCCAGAATGCTCTGCATTTGTTTAAGACTCTCTTCCTTTCTTATAATCCACTAAGATCTGTTATGTCTGAACAGAGCTTGTGCAGATCAACTCCCAGCAGGCCAAGTGTGATGATATCAGACGCAGGCTCCTTCCCGTCTGCTCATGTTTCTGCACGTTTGTTAGAAAGCTTCTGTAAGTGTATGAGATCTGCATTCAGATCAGTGGATGCCTCCTGGCAGGCTGGGACTCGTCACCACATTAAACAAGGTGCAGCTTTTGAAATGTTTTCATGAGTAGGGAGGAGGAAGTTCAGAGACAGTTGATCCTGACAGGCAGCACACTGGGAGACAAGATGAACTATAGTCAAAATGTTATTTATTTACTGTTTATGCATGGCACCATTGCCTCTTTACTGCTTTAACTAACCTTGGCAGCAGTCCACGTTCATCTTGCTAGAAGTACATATGGAGGATTACATCAGTAGTTCACACTGCAGCCTTCATCTACAAAGCAGCAAGTTAGCCCATCTTCGTACTGATACTATGGCTGAGGCTAAGAGATGGAAGAGGAAGTGACGGATCTAGGAGCTAGGAGGAGAAAAAGAGCTTATTTTTTTCAATTGTTTCCGATGAGGAGAAATCTCAAATATAAAACATGTAGTAAAACGTAACAGAGCCGTGTCGGTCATGCAGCGGCCCTTGTCAACAGATTGTTGTCATAGAGACTGGATGGACATGCAGCGCTTTTCTTCTCAGTGCTAAAACGCTTCATGCAAACACTCCCGAGTGCACAGCCAGAGCTTTTTCCTGGAAAAAACACAAGGTGGGCATGGGGCCTTACTGAGCAAGAAGAGTAAATATTGGACAGGCTTTTACATGCAGGGAAGAGCTTTGCAAAACAGTAGGCTGCAAGCCTGATGCTGAGCTGACTATTTTGCTGTTTTTGCTGTTGGTACTTTTGCCTAGCAAGTAGTTTACGTCCATGCAGATATTATTCACAACAGTGTCATCATTGTCTCATGTTCAGCAGGTTTACTGGGTAAGGAAAGTCAAACCAAGTTATGTCTCAGGTTTGCATACAAATAAATGAATGAATGAATCCATCGTATGCCAAAAAGTTGTCGCTTTCTCTGTCATTCTTCAAGTTAGCTTTATAAGTTTGGAACTTTACAAACCTGTCTCAATTAGCATGAAATATATATTACTCCAAAGTAGCAATATAAGCCACATGAAATCATGGTAACAGATGAATAGACATACTCCACATGCAACACACACGTACTCTAATAGGGCTTTCACACTTTCAGAAATCTCCTGAAAAACACAGGATATTTCCCAGAGGAGCTGTAGACTTATGTGTGAACGCAAACAGCCACATTTTTGCTCTGACTTCACCCGGAGTTTCCCCTGCCAGACAGAGCCCCTTGTATTTTTTCCGCAGCAAGTCCGAGTGTGCTGATGTGAGAACGCTGCAGGAGAATTAGCAGGGTAGAGTAGAAAGGAAGTGAACAAACACTAACACAAGATTCATTGAACTGTCCATAACTGTAAATGTCTGCTCCAAACTAATACATGTATCTCCCTAACCCTGCTGTTCTGTAAAAGCTGTGTTTCCCTAAGCAGAAGCTGTGTGATGTCAAAACCTCCCCTCTTACAATCCCTACTCTGTGCAGACTCTGGCTCTTAATGTGCTTTTTTTGCCTGTCATGGGGGTAATTTGGCTTCATAATTGTTCAACTGGAGGAGGTTGAGGTTTCAGGTCCATCTTACTACACCATCTATGGTTTGAAGTTGGACACAAAAGCTATCGCCGATGGTCCTGCTGTACTGATTTGTGTAATACACAACCCATTTAAGATACTATAAATAAACTCTAAATTCTTCTAAAATGACCCCTGCAAACTACTCACCAAACCTTGTCCATGTTTGTTGCTAATAGTCATCTGTCCCTTTGAATATATTGATGATTTGTTTATGGGAATACACTTATGAGACATTGCTGATTTATTCCATCTCTCTGACACATCAATTTATTGTCACAGGAAGTAAAGGTCTGTGCTTGTTGGCTCTCTCTGAATGCAGCTAGTTAAAGTGTTTATTAAATGTGTCATAACTCAGATACTGTCACTTTTTATATCCATCTCTATCTCCACCACTATACCTCCAACCATCTGTTACCGCCAGAGCTCATATCCTGTCTGAACAGAATGATCAGGGATACCATGGTGCTCATCAGTATCCAATAATCTGCCAATCAGTTTGGATCATTTCACCTGATTTTTTTGGTTTAAAGTAAAACATTTGAAGACATGCACAGCTCTTGTTTAAGTTGGTCTTCATCTGTAACTGGATATGCCTGTGACGGTGTTTGGAAGCTAAATCTGTCTGACGGCATACGTCGACCTCTGCTCAGATGTTCAAGTGGCGGGTGGCGAGATTGGGCTATTGGAGTTGGTAGCAAGGTGTTGAGGGGTTGATGAGGGTCTAACCTGCTGAATGAACTGCAGCAGAAGCAGCTGGGAGATTCCTCTCCGCTCTAAACTGCACTTGTGTGTGTGTGTGTGTGTGTGTGTGTGTGTGTGTGTGTGTGTGTGTGTGTGTGTTAAACCACCTGCCTAACAATGCCTCCCTTTGCACGGAGGAGAAGAATAGATGGGGGGTGGGGGTGGGGGTAGCCTTGACCCAACCCTCACCACAGCAGCTGAGGACAGCCTCAGCCATTATCCCACCATCCCGGTTTTAACTCTGAGATGGAGTTTAAGTGGAAGATTCAAGAGTCACATATTTCCTTGATTACCTCCTTTGTTCTTTTATGTCCTTCCTTTTGTCCTTATTGCCCTTTACTGTGTCCTTGATCCCTTCTCACACTCACACACACACACACACTCTCTCCCTCTCTCTCTCTCATAGCTCATAGTGCCAATCAAGGAGCCCACTGTCTGTCTGATGAACACTGTGTTTGACCTTTGACCTCTACATGCAGTCAGTCTAAATATAGCAGTGTAAATAGAGACAACAGATTTATGTGTTTCTGAACAAATCTTTCAAAACAGTTATACAACCTTATTTCCTTTTGATGGAACAGAGGAACTTCTTCCACTTCTTGTGCTGGTGTGAGCCGGTGTTCACTGTCTATCAGCCTCTTCTGGTACTTCAACATTTATTACTTACAGTATCAGGCTTTTTATCAGATGTACCCTGTAAATTATACAGCAAGCCCCTAAAAATATCCCTGAGTTGCTTATTCACATTATATGTATATAATAGGAGACTTTCCCTGTCTGATGGGAGGTGAGAGATGGCACAGAAATGACAGTGGAAGCAACAGACTTTATAAAAATGCTACATGATATTTAACATATAGGGATTTTACACTTGCAGGAAATTCCTGAAAAACTCACTGCTATTTAGTTGATAGTGTGATTCTGTTGAACTACACGTAGCATTGCTATAATGGTAAATATACCTCATCTCTTACCTCAGGAGACCCCCCCCCCCGTGTCCCACTGTGAGGTGCATATGTGAACAGCCAGGTCGGGAGAACATCTAGAGCAGTCCTCCTGAAATGATCTAGATGTTTAATTTAATATTTTTCATATTTTGATTTATTTTTTTATTCATTTCAGTGTATGGTTTCAACACAATAATACACAACAAAAAAATATTTTCTCACAATACTGAAACACTGTTCATGAGCAAACAGGAGCAGGAAGAAGAAAACTTATAATACCTGCCTCTTTCCAGGACAGCATGTGAAAACTGCTTTATTCACAGTGTTAATGAGTCAGTAATAAAGAACATACCTGCAAGCAGAAAAGGATATGAAGCAGCACCAGTTATTGCTCGCCTGCCCCCCCCCCCCCCCCCCCCCCCCCCCCCCCACAGTG